>NC_056726.1:888470007-888508603 GCF_019279795.1 Protopterus annectens | reverse complement strand
TTCTACAGGTCCTTCATCACATGTTGTCCCAGAGAATGACAGAAACAGTTCCCCCTTCCCAGGTGGGAAAGCATTTTTATTCAAGGATGTTTTTAGTGCCAAAGCAAGAAAATACTTGGAGTCCAGTTCTGGATCTTTTTTCTTAAACTTATTTGTGATAGTGCCCAAGTTCAAAATGCTGTGACTTCACAACCTGTTACCTCTTCTTCCTGAATTCAAGTTCCTTGTAACACCAGATTTAAAAGATGCTTATCGACACATTCCTGTTCATCCAGACTTCAGGTGTTTCTTAAGGTTTTGTGTCTAGATCACATTATCAGTTCTCTACTTTGCCCTTTGGACTATCCACTGCACCAGGAGCATTCACAAAGTGTCTAGCACCAGTTATAGCTCATTGCAGGCTACAGGGATCCACATTTTTTTTATATTTAGATGACTTGCTTATCTTTGCAGCATCTTTTTCAAAGTGTCAGGAATCTCTCAGTTGGGTGCAAGATCTCTTACACAAGCTGGGATTCCAAGAGAACATTCAAAAGTCATTTTATCTCCTTCACACAGGATTGTGTTTCTGCAGCATCAGTTAAGACACCTCAGTTCAAAGAGCTTTTCTTCCCCAGGAAAAAAAAATAGATCTTTATCTAGCTCTGATTCTAAGGTTTTCCACTAAGCCTTCAGTCACTGTGAGGGAATACCTCAGGATTTTCAGTCTCATGGCGTCTCATGGCATCTATGGTTCTCATAATACCCCTGGCAAGACTCCACATGAGAAAAATACAATGGTATCTGAAGTCTCTTTGGTCCCAGCACCAACATCCTTTGTTTTTCAAATCCAAGTGCTGGCATTTGTCTAAAAGGAAATCATTTGGTGGAGACAGTAAATATTCTTAAATATGGGTCTGTCCTTCTCCCTCCCTATTCCAAAGCAGTTACTCACCACAGATGCCTTGAACTTTGCTTGGGTTGTGGTTTCAGGAAGGCTAAAAGTGCAATGTGTGTGGAAATATAAAAGAGATGCTTGCACTGATCAAGGCACTCAACTCTTCCCTGGGAACTCGTCAATTTGTCACAGACAATACCACAGTCATGTTGTACATCAACAGGCAAGGGGAATTCAGGTGTACCTCCTTAGAAGACTAGCCATATTGGGTTGGGATATAGCTTCACAGCACAATCTCACTCTACAGGCATCCTACATTCCATCTGAGACAAATTGTGTGGTATGTTAGCTGAGCAGAACAAGGGCAGACTCTCACAAATGGAAACTAAACCAGGTGTCTTCCAAGATTTGATACATCTGCATTGAAATCCTCAAGTACACATGTTTGCTTCCTGTCTGAACAATCAGTTGGATAGATTCTGCTCCAGGACTCCATGCAAGAAGGCCTGGAAGTGAGATGCCTTTTTTTTACCTTGGGTAGAAATTTCCTTGATGCTTTTCTACCCTTTCCATTGATATCTGGGGATACTTCTGAAGATTCAGAAGGAATTCCCTAAGATCAGTGTAGTGATCCCCTTCTGGCCAGGCAGTAGTGGATGTTCACCATATTAATCACTAATGTACTAGTCTAAGCTATATGGGTTATATCCTGCCAAGGATATAACAGCTTCAAAAGCTTCAGGGCACATTCCACATATCCAATATGTCAGGCAGGTCAAGTTGAACTGATTAAAAGATGAGTTTGGGTGCCAAGTCCTTCGGAACTTTACTTAACCTTAGAAGGTGACCCTCTAGTGGGATGCTTCCCATGTGGACATTGTACACACTGTAATAATATGTTCAAAACCAAGGAATTCACAAGCAGAAATACCGGTGGAGTTTTTCCGATTAAATTCTTTGCAAATTGTCAATCAGATTGGGTGATTCATTTGTCATCATGCAGCTGTTCAGCCTTTTATGTAGGACAAACCTCCCGGTGTGTAAAATTTAGGATTTCAGAACACCTTAGCAACATTAGAACTGGTAAATCAACCAATGCACTATATAAACATACAATAAAACATCCCCGGGCCAAGTTTAGATTTACTGTGATTGATATTATACAACAGAATACACGTAACAAATCAGGTTGGCATGGAATATTAAATAAAATGGAAAAGAAATGGATTATAAAATTGGGTGCACTCTTTTCCCCTGGACTAAATGAATATATGTGAAATATATGTGATGTAATTTTGTTCATGGACTATAGGTGGCGCTAGACCTTTTACAACTACTATAGTCACTACATAGAGCTATAGACTCTGTTTTTGGACAATGTATGATTTATAAGAACTAACCTCTTGTCGAATACTAAAACTATAAACCGCTCTTGTTACATAATATATTTATATATTAGACTGGAATCATGGCGTTCTTTGTACGCTAACAACGCTAATGACTACAAGCATTCTAGTGTTGTTTCAGACCTATAAAGACAGCTAAGGTTGCTGTATAGAGTTTATGTTTCTGCTTTTCACCATCGTATGGATGTGCAGAGCTATTGTTTACTACTGTATAGTCATATAGAGCAGTATTTCCTGTTGCATACTATTACTATACATACGACAGAAATCACAGCATCCTCTGCCCAAGCACCTTATACTGACTAGCCTAATTAACAATGATGTGTGCAAATAAGGAGGACTAATTAGAAGCCTACCTTTCTAAAACAAAAATATCTATCTATCTATACAAATAACAAATGCAAACATGATAGAGAGTTATAAGACGAGTTGAACCTTATTGTTTCAGAGATATGCTGTTTTAACAAGTGTCTTGCTGAATGTAATCTTTGACTGAGTCATAGATGAGTTTAACCTTTATTGCTCCTGAACTATATTGCTTTTATAAGTGTCTTGCTTGAATATTATCACTGATAGAGACATTGTAATATGTGCAGTCAAGACTGTTTTACTATGCAAGTTAATTTCTGTTCTATGCTCAAGTTACTACTTAATAAGCCTGTGTAACTGTCTATTTTTTATCTCTCTGTGTGTCTTACCACTGTCTCTCTTTTCCCTTTATATTCCCAGCTGCTCAACCTGGTTTCCCAATATTAAGGGAGAACTTGCCCTGCGTGCTGAAAACAACTATTCTCCTCAACACACTGCGGTTTCCCTAACTAAGGAACTGAACCTTTCCTCCCTCTGCTACAGTCCCCAAGGGAATTTAATTATAAGTAAAGTACGTACTTTAAACCAAAGTCTTAAGACAATTAGTGTGAGATATCCTAGGTTGTAAGTTTACTTTCACCAGCCAGGACAGCCGGCAGCCTTTACTATCTGCTCCCATACCTGTCACCCCTTCCCCCTTCTTAGACTACAAGTATTTTTACTGTTCTTCCTCTTCAATCCTCTATAGCATACTTACTTCCCTGCACTCTTTTCTCAGTATATATTCCTCTGCTATACAGCTTTTGTCCACTAGGGGGGCAATAGTTTCCTTTAGACCACCATTCTGACTCCAATTTTAAGTAACTTACAGTCTCTTGGATTCTAATATTCTGGAAGAGCTAATACTCCCACTCTATTCTTTCTTTCTTCTAATATTCTTCACTGCCAACCCTCTCTGCATATTCTATTATCAAGGCATTGTGTCACCTTACCCTCTGCTGCTTTACTTACCTTTGCTTACTGCTCCTCTGATTGTTTTCCTAGGGTGAACTCCTCTGTGGCTCATCCCGCTCTGTTCGCCCTGTCGGCTCACTCCGCTCCCCTACCCTGCCCCAAATTCCACCCGCCCCCAGTGGTCCTAAACTTATACTCTAACTGCCACACCCCTATGCATTAGGACCAACCTCTAACTCCTCCCCTTAAAGTGCTATTACCTCTATTATATTCTCACTTTACCCCTATCTCCTCCCCCTTAAAGAACCATCACTCATTTACCTTTATCCATTACCCTACCACTCTATCCACAAATATCCCTACATTTAACCACCTTAACCTAAACAAATGGCTCAAGGATCCTGTAAACCCTTACCTTTATTACTACTCCTAATTATACTTATCATTCCCTATCTACTTACTCTCTACGGACACCATAGATTCCTAGGACTGCATACCCACATCACACACACATCTGTCCTTACCCCCAGCTCCACTCATAGTGTTAGCAACCTCCCCAGCTCACAAAAGGAAAGCAGCCACACCGGTCCAGTAGCAATCCAGGCAAAAAGCAAAAAGGCTCACAATCAGGCACGAATAATCCACCAACAGTTTATTAACGTGTAACACACTCCAACAATAAGCACCACACACGTTTTCGTCTCTCAGTAAGACTTCATCAGATAAAACAATATCCTGTTTACACTCAGTTTAAATATCCTACCCGGGTAATTGATTCATTGATTAATTAATCAATTATAAAATAGGATAGGTCTAAAAGCATGATATCAAGAAGACTTTTTTTTAAAAAAGTATATATATATTATACCAACACTTTAAACTAAATATTAATATTGCATTCTAAGTTACATACATCATAATAACACAAAATAAAAAACTAAAATAAATAACTTGATGGAAAACTTGATAAAAAACAGGAAACAATTTCAGGTAGCCTATTGCATTACAAAATATACAAAAAATGTATTTACAAAAAATATATGTATGTCTATATACTAGGTATAAAAACTCAATTGGCGTATTTTATTTTATTTTATATACTGCGCCTTGATTTTCAAATATGGTACTATTGAAATGGATTCATTTAAACCAGGGGATTTGTTGGCTTCCAACAAAATCTGCCAATATGTTTCCTTGTGGGCCAATCGTGCCTCCCATGAGCCCCCCCTAATGTCCTTGTGGACTACCTCTAGGACAAAAAACAAGAATTTGGCATTTACACATGAGGTGGTGTGTTTATATAGGGCACTAGTGTTTTTACACTTAGAAATGTCATAAATGTGTTCGTATATGCGCCTGGAAAGTAACCTTTCGGTTTTTCCAACATAAAACGCTGGACATTTTTGACATGTTGCCAAATAAACTAAACCACCTGACTTGCAGTTGTAATAACCCTTTGCTTTAATATCCCTATTTCTACTTTCCAGGTAAACATGACTAGCTTGCAAAATATGCTTACAGGAGGAACAATGGCCACACTTGAAAGTACCTATATTGGTCCTAGAAGTTTGAATGGAAATATCATGTTTTTCCAGGGTTTTTTTGATGTTCATACCCCTCCTAAATACAGTTTTAATGTCTCTGTCCTTGAAAATGTCTAGATCTGTCAATTCCCTAAACATACCCCATTCATTTTCAACAATGTTTCTTACATGGAAGGCGTTTCCACTAAACTCTGTAATGAATGAAAAGCTACCAACATACTGATCTATCTTATTAACTGTTGGACCATCTTCAGTACTAACACCAATTGTACCTAAAATGGGAGCAAATCTGGATGACCTTGCCAAGGTTACCTCCTCTTGCACAGCCTTAATCAATGATACAGGGTAACCCCTTTCCAAAAATAGATGTTGCAATACACCACATTCATGGTGGTAATCCTCATCAAGAGAGGTCATCCGAGAAATATGGACATATTGCCCCTTGACAATCCCCTTTTTTGAAAATTGGGGTGGGAACTCTGATAGTGTAGATAACCATTGGAAAATGTAGGTTTATGATAAATATTGGATTTGAACCCATAGTCACCCACAGTTATTGTCACATCAAGGTAATTAACACTGTGTTGGGAAATATGATGTGTAAACTTTAAAAAGTTTGTAGTAGTATGTATGTAATCGATAAACTTCCCAATGTCCTCTACGGGTCCCGTCCAAAAAATACAAATATCATCAAGGAATCTACAATAGTAGTTCCAAAATTTTGAAAAGGGGCTGTCCAAAATGTATTTCTTTTCCCATGTATGCATGACAATGTCAGCATAAGTAGGTGCACAATTCGCCCCCATGGAAACACCTGTCACTTGATGGAAATATTCACCCAAAAAGAACACAAAATTGTTCTTTAAAACAAGACCCAACAACTCAGTAATAGCATGGACATCATTATTGGTAATCCGGGGACATTCCCAAAGGGCATCTTCTAACCATTCAAGACCCAATTCGTGAGGAATAACGGAAAAAAGGTCCACCACATCTATGGTTAGAAATACCATATTGGGTTCAAGTAAATCTGGGGTAACACCACGCAAAAAAGCCCAAGAATCTTTGAGAATATACTCCTCTCTCCCCATAATTCCTTCAGTCTCCAGTCCAAAAATTTGGATATGGAGTGGGTCTTCGAACCCTGTGATGCTACTATGGGTCTTAATGGTGGATCCAGGGGGTTTTTGTGCACCTTGGGTATCCCAAAAATGGATGGTACCCTGGGTTCCGTATTGGAAAGAAAGGTATAAATTTGAAAATCAATCACTTCCTGATCCAGCAAGTCCTGAACAACTAGATCTATCTTATGGTAGGACACATTGATTTCATTCGAAGAGGCAGAGGTATATTTGTGATGGTCATGTAAAATGTCATACATTTTACCCTGGTAGACAAGACAGTCCATAATGACCGTCCCCCCCACCCTTGTCTGGTTCCATAACCCTTAGGGTGGGATCACCACTAAGTTGTTCAAGGAGTAATCTTTCCTGGGAAGTTAAATTAGCCACCAAATGGTCCAACCCCAACTCTTTCCTAAACCTCCCTTCAATCCTTTTCTCCAAGTTTTTAAGTTGTGGGTGAAGGGGGGGATTGAAGGTACTTGATTTTTTCAAAAAGAAACCAGGAGTACCATTGGAATTACCCAATAAAAGTTCCAAATTAAGTTTACGAGTAAAGAGCTTAAGATCTAGAATGGCATGAATTAAATTGCTGTGTTTTTTAGGGACAAATTTAAACCCCTTGGTAAACAACTGAAAACAGTGATCCGAAATAACAAAATCACTGTAGTTATAAATGTGATAGTTGTTATAGGTATGTAAAGTGTATTGTCCCAAAGTTGTAACAACATGCTGGTTGTTGTTTACCAATTCTGCCTCTGGTTTCTCTTCCACCCCCGAGTATACCCCCCTCCCCCTCTCTGTGCTAGGGGGGCTCGTTCTAAAGGGTAACCATTGTTAGGGGGTTGCTGCCCTTGCTGACGTATGCGTTCTGACCTACGCAGAGCTGGTTCCCCATCCCCAAATACTTCATGGGTTTCACCATGGGGGGATTCAATGTTCCTGTGTTCCTCAGGGACGTCCCTAGAAGGACTATAGGAAGAGAAACCCTGCTCAGGGTCTTGATGGTAAGATTGCCATTTGAATGGAGGAGGACTAGGGTATTGTCGCCCTTGTTCATACTCTAACAAATCCCTTCTTAGTTTCTTGTATTTATGGTTCAACACTGTTTCACAATGTGAATCCACATCCCTTCTGATTTCATGACATTTGCCAGAATCAAATAACAAATCGTCAGACATGCGTTTAAAATAAACAGAAATGTCCTGTTGTAAAATAGACAGTTCCTCGTTATTCTTTTTAATAATTGCTTTCACAATATTACGCCCACATTGGTCAAAGGCCTCAATGAGGTCTTTGTGAAAAGAACTCCCTGGTATAACCTGATTCAGGTATTTGTATACCCTTAAACCCTTTGGTACAGTACCTTTGTTCAAGTTTTCCATGAGATATAGATTGTCCAACTCCAAAGTTCTGTAGCGGTATAGTGCGTTCTCAAAACGCCGCTGTAGTTCAGTATAATTAAACCCGTTAGCCCCCCGACCCTGAAAGTGTTCCTCGTAGTCGAACTTGGGTTTAGAAAGAAACCATTCGTTAAAGGAGGAAGTAGGACGATGATGAGTTTCAATATCACAGTCCGGCTGAGCAGCAGGAATGGGTGAGGAAACGGTATGATGTAGTACCGCTGGCGTACTATTGAAGTCCGTAGAGGGAACACATTCAGAATTAGCTTTCCCCCTAGCTCGGACTGCACCATCAAGTGGATTTGTGACGGGTGTGTTTCTCTGAGTAGGGACAACCAACCTGGAAAGGTTCCGCTGCTCATGGAGTAATGTCTGGATTCCCGTTCCAATGGGAGTCAAAAGGTTTATTAAAGCAGTTAACTGGCCCGTGAGCTGAATAAATCCGTCCATTTCGGACCTGGATGGATCCACAGGGTTCACCCTCTGTTTCTCCTGCATCGGAGAGACCACCGGACTGGCAGCCATGACAAACAAAACCAAAAGAAATGCTGCAAATACGACAAACCTCACAAAAGGAAAGCAGCCACACCGGTCTAGTAGCAATCCAGGCAAAAAGCAAAAAGGCTCACAATCAGGCACGAATAATCCACCAACAGTTTATTAACGTGTAACACACTCCAGCAATAAGCACCACACACGTTTTCGTCTCTCAGTAAGACTTCATCAGATAAAACAATATCCTGTTTACACTCAATTTAAATATCCTACCCGGGTAATTGATTCATTGATTAATTAATCAATTATAAAATAGGATAGGTCTAAAAGCATGATATCAAGAAGACTTTTTTAAAAAAGTATATATATTATACCAACACTTTAAACTAAATATTAATATTGCATTCTAAGTTACATACATCATAATAACACAAAATAAAAAACTAAAATAAATAACTTGATGGAAAACTTGATAAAAAACAGGAAACAATTTCAGGTAGCCTATTGCATTACAAAATATACAAAAAATGTATTTACAAAAAATATATGTATGTCTATATACTAGGTATAAAAACTCAATTGGCGTATTTTATTTTATTTTATATACTGCACCTTGATTTTCAAATATGGTACTATTGAAATGGATTCATTTAAACCAGGGGATTTGTTGGCTTCCAACAAAATCTGCCAATATGTTTCCTTGTGGGCCAATCGTGCCTCCCATGAGCCCCCCCTAATGTCCTTGTGGACTACCTCTAGGACAAAAAACAAGAATTTGGCATTTACACATGAGGTGGTGTGTTTATATAGGGCACTAGTGTTTTTACACTTAGAAATGTCATAAATGTGTTCGTATATGCGCCTGGAAAGTAACCTTTCGGTTTTTCCAACATAAAACGCTGGACATTTTTGACATGTTGCCAAATAAACTAAACCACCTGACTTGCAGTTGTAATAACCCTTTGCTTTAATATCCCTATTTCTACTTTCCAGGTAAACATGACTAGCTTGCAAAATATGCTTACAGGAGGAACAATGGCCACACTTGAAAGTACCTATATTGGTCCTAGAAGTTTGAATGGAAATATCATGTTTTTCCAGGGTTTTTTTTGATGTTCATACCCCTCCTAAATACAGTTTTAATGTCTCTGTCCTTGAAAATGTCTAGATCTGT
Source organism: Protopterus annectens (assembly GCF_019279795.1). Taxonomy (NCBI): domain Eukaryota; kingdom Metazoa; phylum Chordata; order Ceratodontiformes; family Protopteridae; genus Protopterus; species Protopterus annectens. Next base: position 888,499,320 of record NC_056726.1, on the reverse strand, counting down.
CAATTCCCTAAACATACCCCATTCATTTTCGACAATGTTTCTTACATGGAAGGCGTTTCCACTAAACTCTGTAATGAATGAAAAGCTACCAACATACTGATCTATCTTATTAACTGTTGGATCATCTTCAGTACTAACACCAATTGTACCTAAAATGGGATCAAATCTGGATGACCTTGCCAAGGTTACCTCCTCTTGCACAGCCTTAATCAATGATACAGGGTAACCCCTTTCCAAAAATAGATGTTGCAATACACCACATTCATGGTGGTAATCCTCATCAAGAGAGGTCATCTGAGAAATACGGACATATTGCCCCTTGACAATCCCCTTTTTTTGAAAATTGGGGTGGGAACTCTGATAGTGTAGATAACCATTGGAAAATGTAGGTTTACAATAAATATTGGATTTGAACCCATAGTCACCCACAGTTATTGTCACATCAAGGTAATTAACACTGTGTTGGGAAATATGATGTGTAAACTTTAAAAAGTTTGTAGTAGTATGTATGTAATCGATAAACTTCCCAATGTCCTCTACGGGTCCCGTCCAAAAAATACAAATATCATCAAGGAATCTACAATAGTAGTTCCAAAATTTTGAAAAGGGGCTGTCCAAAATGTATTTCTTTTCCCATGTATGCATGACAATGTCAGCATAAGTAGGTACACAATTCGCCCCCATGGAAACACCTGTCACTTGTTGGAAATATTCACCCAAAAAGAACACAAAATTGTTCTTTAAAACAAGACCCAACAACTCGGTAATAGCATGGACATCATTATTGGTAATCCGGGGACATTCCCAAAGGGCATCTTCTAACCATTCAAGACCCAATTCGTGAGGAATAACGGAAAAAAGGTCCACCACATCTATGGTTAGAAATACCATATTGGGTTCAAGTAAATCTGGGGTAACACCACGCAAAAAAGCCCAAGAATCTTTGAGAATATACTCCTCTCTCCCCCATAATTCCTTCAGTCTCCAGTCCAAAAATGTGGATATGGAGTGGGTCTTCGAACCCTGTGATGCTACTATGGGTCTTAATGGTGGATCCAGGGGGTTTTTGTGCACCTTGGGTATCCCGAAAATGGATGGTACCCTGGGTTCCGTATTGGAAAGAAAGGTATAAATTTGAAAATCAATCACTTCCTGATCCAGCAAGTCCTGAACAACTAGATCTATCTTATGGTAGGACACATTGATTTCATTCAAAGAGGCAGAGGTATATTTGTGATGGTCATGTAAAATGTCATACATTTTACCCTGGTAGACAAGACAGTCCAGACAACCTCCCCAGCTCATCTAAGTACTCAGCAGCCATATTTCATAGACTTCATCACATCTCTCAATGTAACCCACTAGCTAGAAAAAATAAGAACCTAATTTTTAACCTTCTACAACTCATCCTAAAAGTTCAGGTCCACTCCCTGTTAGATGGTGATATACACCCTAACCCAGGTCCTACCACTGTCACAGCTACACAGCCTGATACACCAACAAATTCAATCACACAGACACTAACCAAGCCCCCCAACTCTCTCCTGATAGCTCATCTTAATATTCGTAGCATCAATAACAAAATAGCTCACCTGCATGCCCTTATTGATGTTTATTCCTTTGACATCCTCTGTCTGTCTGAAACGTGGCTTAATCCATCAATACAAGACAGTGCAGTTCTACCCCCTGGCTATAATATCATAAGACATGACCGTAACACTAAAAAAGGAGGAGGCGTAGCCATACTTTATAAGAATAGATTACAAGTTACCTTGTTAGACTCCAAACCTCCACTTTGCAACAATGCAGAAATTCTTCTAACTAAGGTTCAGCTTAACAAAAGCAAAGCCATATATCTATCATGTGTCTATCTTCCCCCAGGCAATAACATCAACACATTAGAGGCTATCCTCAGCTGGCTCTCAAGTAACTACCCCCAAGAAACCATTATACTTGGAGATTTTAACATTAACTGGAACTCCTGTATATCTGATCTACCTTCTACTCATATCAACTTATATGGTTTTACCCAAACTATAACATCCCCAACCCGCACCAATAAAACTAACAACAAAACTAGTACCCTTGACTGGATACTCACTAATACCCCCCAACTAAACTATAAAACAGGCACCCTCCCTGAGGACATAAGTGATCACTTGCTTACCTATTTAATCAGAACAAAAACTGTCATCCTAAACTCTGCCATCTGTAGAACCATTCGCACTACCAAAAATGTTAACCCTGCTCACTTTCAAACTGAACTAGTCACCTGTGACTGGTCACCCCTGAAATACCTCCCAATAGATAATGCCGTGAAATACTTTAACTCTAAATTTCTAACCATTTTAGACAGCCATGCCCCATTACGCAAAGTTAGAATTAGAACCAAACCGGCACCATGGCTCACCAAAACGACCAAACAAAAAATCCTCCAAAGAAATAAACAATGGGCCAAATGGCGCTCAACAAAAAGCTCCTCAGACCACCTGCAATTCCGACAGCTAAGAAATGAAACAAAAAAAGCCATATTAGCCGATAAAAGAAACTACTACTACCAACTACAACAAACCAACCAAAATAATCCCCAAAAATTCTGGCGGTATCAATAACCTCATACACCCTGGATGCTCAAGTACTCCCTCTCCCTCTGGCTCTGATCACAACAATCCCATCCAAATAGCTGACTCATTTAATACTTTTTCACTGAAACCATACAATCCCTAGCCAACCAGCTATCCCCTAGCATCCCAGGCTCTGCCACAACCTTTACCAATAATTCTCATCAATTTCATTTTCAGCCAGTGCCCACTTCACTTATCTGTAACCTCATACAGAAACTTAAACCCACTGCTCTCTCTGCTGATAAATTACCTGCAGAATACCTGCAAAAAGCTGCTAAAGTCATAGCCTACCCCATATCCATCCTCATTAACAGAACTATTTCTGAAGGATCTATTCCCCTAATCTGGAAAGTCTCTCACATAATTCCCCTGCATAAGGGCGGTAACTCCAAAGAGTTGTCCAATTATAAGCCCATAGCTATTCTATCTCCTTTGGCAAAAATAATGGAGAAATGTATACACATACAACTGTTAACCTACCTACTCGATCACAATTTATTAGCACCCTGTCAACATGGCTTTAGACCATTTCATAGCACCACCTCTGCTCTCTTATCCTTCACTAACCATATTAACAGCAATCATAATATTGATACTCTATCCTCAGCTGTTTTTATTGACCTGTCCAAAGCATTTGACATGGTGAATCACCACCTCCTTATAGACACACTCAAAAACCTGTCATTGGACAACAACTATACTATACAGTGGTTCCAATCATACCTATATAACAGGCAACAGGCTGTACTATGGGAAAATACTTTATTTTCCCACGTCCCAGTCACTGTAGGGGTCCCGCAAGGATCTATATTAGGCCCATTACTCTTCTCCATGTTTACAAATGACCTTCATTCTGTAATTCCTCAAGCTGACTGTATCCAATACGCGGACGACTCCACACTCATATGCGCTGCTGCTTCTCAATCAGAACTTCAGTCACTAACCCAAATGACCTTTAGTACAGTTGAAAACTGGCTCCTACAAAGATGTCTTATCCTTAACCCCAAAAAACAAAAATGCTACTATTTACCCCCACCCGCAGAACCTCCCCACTTAACTTTACTATTACTTCAAATGATGGAACTATAATATCTCCTGAACCAACCACCAAACTACTTGAGGTACTAACAGATAACAACTTGTCCTTTGAACCTCACAACACCATAAAAATAGTAAACAAGAAACTAGGTTCCCTCTATAGAATAAAACCCTTTCTTACACCTCCAGCCAGGGTTACTATTGCTCGTACCCACCTCATCTCTACCTTGCTCTATGCCTCCCCTATCTATACCAAAATATGTAGAAGTAATCTGAGTAAACTTACATCCTCCTACAACAATATTGCCAGATTTGCAGCTGGGTCCTCCTATAGAACTCATCACTGTATCAATCTGAATCAGTTAGGATGGTTAGAGCTGCCAAATTTAATACTTTTCAATCAATTAATAGTAGCCCATAAGATCCTGTATTTACCTCAAAATACATTTCATGGACTATAGGTGGCACTAGACCACTTGCTATATATATGATTGTGACATTTTGTAACAAATGCAGACACTGAGGAAAGCCTAACGGCCGAAACTGGTTTGCTTTTCTCCATCCTCCATCAATAAATGGATTGCTGTCCACTGTTTGCTGGCTCTACCATGTTTTTGATGTTAGCCGAGCAGAACAAGGGAAGACTCTCACAAATGGAAACTAAACCAGGTGTCTTCCAAGATTTGATCCATCTGCATTGAAATCCTCAAGTAGACATGTTTGCTTCCTGTCTGAACAATCAATTGGATAGATTCTGCTCCAGGACTCCATGCAAGAAGGCCTGGAAGTGAGATGCCCTTTTTTTTACCTTGGGTAGAAATTTCCTCTATGCTTTTCTACGCTTTCCATTGATATCTGGGGATACTTCTGAAGATTCAGAAGGAATTCCCTAAGATCATTGTAGTGATCCCCTTCTGGCCAGGCAGCAGTGGATGTTCACCATATTAATCACTGCTGTAGTAGTCTAAGCTATATGGGTTATATCCTGCCAAGGATATAACAGCTTCAAAAGCTTCAGGGCACGTTCCGCATATCCAATATGTCATGCAGGTCAAGTTGAATTGATTAAAAGACGAGTTTGGGTGCCAAGTCCTTCAGAGCTTTACTGGCACTGAAGACTACACTTCTGTGAGGCTTTCATCAATTGACAGTCAGTTGTGCTGCTCCTTTGCTGGGCAGATAAGTTCTCTGAGAAAAAAAAATCCAGTTTACTAATTTTGTTTATTATTGACACTTTCTTCTTCATGAAAGCTACTTTACTAGGAGTTTGTGTTTTAGCAGACTGTAACGGGACTGTATTGTTCTTTTAAACAGGGGTGCTCTTTTTTCCTGTCAGTTTAAAAGTTTATAAGTAACTGAAAAATGTTTTTTTCTGTGGAGAAGTTGCATTTATTTTACTTTGAGGGGCTGATAGTGTTTTAAGTGATTTTGACTATGTTTGACTGGGAAAAATGATTTTTAAAAACTTCTTACTTTTACTGACATTTGCTGCTTGCTTTCACTAGGAAAGAGGCACCATTTTCAGCCTGACCATGGAGCAATTTGCTGTCCCTCATCGGTCCTTCTTCCAGTCACAAAAAGAAAAAAATTAAGTTAATTCCAGTCCTACTATTTCTAAGGATGAGAAGATTATTGACAAGTATGTGAAAAATGTATATGTTTCTGCAAGTTTGATTTTTCAGAATTCTGAATTGTCAGGCTTACATGCTAAAGTTTGTCCTGACTTATTGTGAAAGTATGAGGAATGTTATTTTGTAGTTTTTTCATGTGAGGAAAAAACTGTTTTAAATTCAATTTATTCAGTTTTGCAAGCCTCTACTCGTATACAGTGTGTGTGTATGATGCAGCTGATGCTTCTTCAAGGGCTATGGCCACTGCTACTGTTTTAAGGATGTTTGCCTTGCTGTATTCTCAGAATCTCCTAGATTATGCTAAATTGAGATTTTAAATTCTCCTTTGGATAGAGATTTAGTTTTTTTGGCCTCTCTGCTGCAGAGGTGACCAAAAAGTGTGATGAAAGGGGTAAACTGGTGCAGGAAATCTGTAAGATTTTTTAGCCCTCCCTTTTTCCAAAATTTCTAAGGGATTCTCTAACACTCTACCCAGTTTTAGTAAGAAACAAAATAACTTGTTTCAACAAAATGCAGGTAAACAGACTTTTAAAGAGAAATGGAAAGGGGGTTCCAAGAAGAATTCTGGAAACTCCAAAAAAACAATGACAGTCCAGTAAGCCAGAATTACTATTTTTTTATCCCCATCCCCAGCAGCCTCTTTTCCTTTGCAGAAAGTCTGAATCTCCTCTTTTCTCTTAGGCAACACAAAGTTTCAGACAAATGGGTTCTGAACATCATTTGTCAAGGTTACAGATGGCAATAGGAGGACATTCCTCCTTTCCAAGGGTAATTCCTCATCCTCCAGACCTGACTCTTTTGTTCCATTTCTCCTTCATCACATACTATCCAAGGGAGTGATAGAACAAGTTCCCCCTTCCCAGGTTGGAAAGGAGTTTTATTCAAGGATGTTTTTAGTGCCAAAGAAACAAAGAAAATACTTGCAGACCAGTTACGGATCTTTCTTTCCTAAGCCTGTTTGTGATGCTGCCCATATTCAAAATGGGGTCACTTTGTAATCTGTTACCTCTTCCTCCCTTAATTCAAACTTCCTAGTTAAACTAGCTTTAAAAGATGCTTATCGTTGCATTCCTAATTGTCATCAGAATCACATTACCAGTTCTGTGCCTCACCCTTTGGACTATCCACTGCACTGAGTGTCCACAAACTATCTAACTCCAGTTACAGTACATTGCAGGCTAGAGGCTATCCATATTTTTCCATATTTAGATGACTTGCATATCTTTTCAGAGTCTAGTCTTTTTCAAAGTGTCAGGACTCTCTCTTTTGGGTTAGAGAGCTTTTACACAAGCTGGGATTTCAAGAGAGAATTCAGAAGTTTTTTTTTACTCCCTTTCACTAGTTTGTGTTTCTGGCATGTCAACTAGACACTAAAGTTCAAAAAGCTTTCCTTCCGCAGGAAAAATAGATCTATATCCACATCTATTTCCAGGGTTTTCCACTCAGACTTTAGTCACTGAGAGGAAATACCTCAGGATTTTGAGTCTCATGGCTTCTATGATTCTCATGATACCCCTGGCAAGACTACACATGTGAAAGTTACAGCGGCATCGGAAGTCTCTTCGGTCCCAGCATCTACACCCCTTGTCATTTCAGATCACAGTGCTGGGATTTGTCAAGAGAGAAACCACTTGGTGGAAACAAGAGATGACCCTAAATCTAGGTCTCCCCTTTTTCCCTTTCCCTCCCAGTTCCAAAGCAGTCAGTCAGCACAGGTTCCTTGCACTTTGCTTGGGGTGCAGTTTCAGGAGGGATAAATGTGCAAGGTGTGTGGGACACCAAAGACAGATGCAAGCACGTAAATATAAAAGAGATGCTTGTTCTGATCAAGGCACTCAACTCTCTGAATCATCTTTGGTCACCAGGGTGCCTTAAAGTTGTTACAGACAATACCATAGTCATATTGTACATTAATAATCAAGGGGGAGCCAGGTAGTACCCCCTGCAGACTATAGCTTCACAGTACAATCTCACTCTACAGGGAACCTACATTCCATCAGAGCAAAACTGTGTGGCAGGCAAGCTAAGCAGGACAAGGGCAGACCCTCACAGGTGGAAAATAAATCAGGAGATCTTCTGAGATTTGATCCATCTGTGCAGAGTTCCTCAAGTAGACCTGTTTGCTTCCTCTCTGAACAATCAGTTGGCAAGATTTTGCTCCAAAACTCCATGCAAGAAGATCTGGAAGACAGCTGCTTTTTCTTTTCCTTGGACAGGAATGTTTCTTATGCTTTTCCATCCTTTCCACTAATATCCATGGTAATTCTGAAGACTAAGAAGGAATCCTCCATGATCATTGTGGTGACTCTCTTCTGACACAGGCAGCCATGGTTCTCTCTTCTTTTGGAAATGAATTGGGGCAATTACCACAAGCTTCCTCACAGACTGGATCTACTCACACAAGCACAGGGATGTTTGGTACACCCTGACACCAGTCAACTTCAATTGACTGCCTGAATGATAGGGTCTTAATTCCTTTTAGGCAACTGTTTACTGTGAATGTGCAGTACATACTAATGGAGGCAAGAAAGCCTGCTACTAGAAAATCATTTATTAGAAAACGGAAAAGATTTTCAGTTGGTGCCAACAATATAACCAGTACCCATTCAGGGCTAGTTATGTTCTGATTTTACAATATCTGTGAATTAGTAAACTATGGCCTTTGTTACTCCTCTGTCAGGGTTCATTTATCAACCATTTCAGCATATCCGCCCATGGATCCTACTCTTTCAATGCAGTCTCATGTCAAAATGTTTTTGAAAGTGCTTTTGCATAAGAGGCCTCCAGTAAAACTGGTGGCCATTTCTTGAGATCTTAATTCTGTGTTAGAGAAGCTAACACGTGTTCCTTTTGAACCACCTAACCTGGCTGATTTGAAGTTTTTAAGATGGAAAACAATTTTACTGATTGCTCTGACTTCTGGAGGAAGGGTATCCAAGTTGCAAACACCTGTGGTGAGTCAATCCTATTTCATATTCCATAGGGACATGGTTTCTTTGAGAACTAATCCTTCTTTTATTCTCAAAGTGGTATATGAATCTATTTTAAGCTTAACTATCCATTTCCCTGTTTTCTTTCTTGAACCCAAAAATGAAAGAGAAAAGACATTCCATACCTGAGATGTTTACAGATAACTCGGGTACTAGCTTGACAGAACTAACTTTTTCAGATCTTCAGATCAGCTGTTCATTTTTGTAAAAGTAACAAGAAGAGACAACCTGTGTTAAAACAGACTATTTCCAAATGGTTGTCTAAGACTATTAACTTTTGTTATACTCACCACAGCAAAAATATACCAGACACAGTCAAGGCCCACTCTACAAAAGTCTTAATGTCATCTATAATATTATGGAAAGGGTTGGATTCTAAACATATTCTTGTTCCCCTATATATATATATATATATATATATATATATATATATACTTTTTCACAACACTAGAAGCTTGATTCCTTCTCTAGGTCTAGGTCAGGCTTTGAAATGTGTGTAAGTAAAGTCACTTTGATCAAAGAAAGTGCAGTGTGTGGAACAAGCTGAATATATACTGTGTTGCCTTTTTACCTGTCCACTATAACCAAAATAATGAAACTTGAGGAAATGCAGTAATCATTCAGTAGGTTGTTTGTTGAGCTTCAACCCCTTGACTAAGCTCAGTGTCCTAGAAGTGAAGCTTAAATTTATATTCATCCAGTTATAGACCAATTGGCATAATGGTTAAGGTCTTTGCCTCATATGCATAAGGTTCAGGATTCAATCCTGACTTCTGGCCAATGCCTGTTTGGAGTTTGCATGTTCTCCCTGTGTCTTTGTGGGGTTCCTCACACCTCCCAAAAACATGTTGAGTGTTTCCATCTCAGACTCAGCAATAAACGGAGCTGTGAGCAGCAGCATAGATGCTACATGGTGCCCTATAGGGGGCAGAGTTGTATAGACCAACTGCTTTAGGCATCTACTGTGGTATGCAGTATCTTTAAGACAGAGAACACAAATTGCATGCTGTGGCAGGGCTAACCACTCAGTGGTGTAAAATATGGCTACAGGTGATTTGGTGATGTTGACTAATGTCACTAAATGGGCATGGATACTTGCTGGTGATAAATGGGTTGAGGACCTGACCTATGTCAATGACCCATCTTAAAGATTGGAGGGGTGTATGTGCCCCTATTGGTCAGTGTGCGGCCACCATAAAGCCCAGTAGTCCTGGGTCAATAAGCTACTGTCCAGACATTGTCTAGTTATTTGGGATAGCTCTGTTTTGTGAAAGCTGGATGTAAAAATAATCAACCTGTCAAGTGTGAACTAAGAATTGCTACACTCAGTGCAGGCTCGCTGACGTGATGGAGCTTGGAAGTGGATGACATGATGATACGGAGGAGGCTGGATGTCCTATAAATCCAAGAGACAAGATGGAAGGGCAGTGCAGCAAAGCATCTTGGCTTGGGATCCAGAGGAGTCAGGAGATGGACAGGCTAGAAATGGTATGGTACTCGAGAGAGAAGTTTCAGAAAGCAGTGAGAGATGTCATCATAATTAGTGACAGACTCGTAACAATCAGATTCCAGCCTAATGATAGGACAATATTCATAATCTCAGCCTGTGACCCACAGCAAGGTTGTGACAGTGAAAAGAAGAGTATATTCAGACAGCAGTTGCAGGACCCACTAGATAAAGCAGGACGACATGAATTGGTGTTGATGATGGGTGACTTAAGTGCATATATCGGGACAGATAGAAGAGGATATGAGGACTGCCTGGGTCTGTATGGGTGGGGCAACAGAAATAAAGAAGGAGAGACCATTCTAGACTTCTGTCTGGCAAATGGCTTGATAGTAGCCAACACATGGTTCAGAAAGAGAGAGAGTCACACAATCACATACAGGAGTAGCCAACATGCAACTCAGGTAGACTTTCTCTTAGTAAGGAAAAGGCACTGGGGCAGAATCCATGATTGCAATGTCATCCCCAGTGAAACAGTTGAGTTGGCCCACAGCATAAACCACTGGTTGCCACAATCAGCTGCAAGCAGTGGTCAGAGAAGACTCTAAGATCAAGAGAGACCAGGCTAAAGACCTGGAAGCTGACTGGAGAGAAAGTACAATAGTTCAAGGAATTAATTAGAGCTCTAGCACCCCAAGAAGAGGAGGAAATAGGTGGAGTTGAAGAAGAATGGCAGCACCTCAAAACAGCATGTGTGAGGACTACAGAACAGATATATGGCTGAGTCAGATATGGAGATAAGGTACATAAGAAAAGCTGTTGGTGGAATGCAGAAATCCAGGAAGTCATCAAAAGAAAGAAGGAGTGCAGGAAAAAGTTGGAGATAGGAAAAATGGACCAGTCCAGGAAGGAATACTGGTTGGCTAGCAAAGAGGCTAATAAAGGAATTGTAGTAGCAAAGAAAAGGGCATCGGAGGCACTCTACAATCTTCTGGAAAGTGACTCAGTAAGTGGCACAAAGAAATGATAGGTTGCAAGGCAAAGACAGAAAGATAAAGAAGATAGTCAGACAACTTTCATAAGGGATGCCAGCAATAACTTGCTCATCAGTCCACAGAAAATCAAAGGCAGATGGAAGGAGTCTTTCCAGTAGCTTCTGAATGAAGGAAACCCTACAGATGCTGTACTGCCCCAGACACAGCCTACAATGAGAGAAGAAGAGGAGCCCACCCTAGAAGAAGTAAGAACAGCACTTAGGAAAATGAAGTCAGGGAAAGCAGCAGGCTCAGATGAAGTCATAGCAGATAAGATAAAGATGCTGGGTGAGATAGCGGAGAAATGGCTCCTGAGGGGTCTCAAAGCAGTGAGGAGAGAAAGGCATATCCCAGATAACGGGAGAATAAGCATACTCATGCCAGTATATAATAACAAAGGGGACATCCATAACTGTGGGCAGTACAGAGGTATCAAACTTCTGTCACACTAAATGAAAGTTCTAGAGGGGGTGACTGATAAACAGATACTCAGAGTAGTAGAAAGTAAGATGGGAGATGAGCAGTTTGGATTCAGACCAGGATACAGCATAACTGACTCAATGTTGGCAGTGAGACAGATAGTTGAGAAGAAGGTATAAATGAGGAAAGAGTCCAACTGGGTATTCCTAGACTTGGAGAAAGCATATGAGAAGTCCCAAGAAAGCTGATTTGGGCAGTCATGTGATGTTTTGAGGTCCCAGAACCATTGGTTGAATTAGTTCAGGCTATGTACAATGACCCACTGACTCAAACACAAACAGTGTTCAGTCTCACAGAAGGATTCCCAGTGGGAATGGGTGTGCATCAGGGTTCAGCTTTGAGCCCATTGCTGTTTATACTGGTGATGGACTACATTAGCAATCAGGTTGAAGGGGACAAATCAACAAAGCTGCTGTATGCAGACAGTGTGGCATTACAGGCAGACTCTGAGCAAGAACTTCAGCAAAGAATAGGGGGATGGAATACAAAACTGAAGGCACATGGGATGAAACTAGGTACAAGTAAGACATTGGTAATAGCAGCAAATTGGGGAAATCAGAAGAACCTGAGAATTGAGATAGAAGAGAAAATAGTGGACAGGTTAACAGTTTCAGTTATCTGGGAGGGGAGGTTGAGGAGAAGGGAAGTCTGAATGAGGAGGTCAAATCTAGAATTAGAGGGGCTGCAGCCAACTGGCACAGAGTGTCAGGTGTAGTGTATGACAAGAATGCCAAAGAAGCTGAAAAGTAAGGTGTACAAGACAGTGGTGCAACCAGTACTACTGTATGGTACAGAAACCTGGGCAGTAAAGGTAGAACAGTTGAAGAAGCTAGAGGTGATGGAAATGAAGTGCCTGAAAAAGGTGGTAGGATGCACACTGTAGGACAGATGAAAAAATGAGGACATAAGAACAAAAGCCAAAGTAGCTCCAATTACAGAAAAGATCAAAGAGAACAAATTACAGTAGTTTGGGCACATGTGACAAAAAGCAGAAGACAATCTGGTGAAGAAGATTTTGGACAGGCAGGAAGAAGGTAAGAGGAAATGAGGACATCCAGCAAAATGTGGATGGATTGTGTGAGAGAAGATCTCCGGCAGTCAGGCATGAATGTCGAAGAAGTCCAGAGTGTGGCATTGAGTTAAGAGAGATGTTTACAGTTAACATGACACCCAGACCCCATGTAGAAAATGGGAAAAAGGGGGATGATGATTGCAAATTGTCAGTTGTAATGAAAATATGACAAAACATTTTGTAACAGAAGGACAGCCTCCCCATACCCTGACACCCCCACATCTCTTAATATATGAACTGGAAAATTAAACATTATTTGGGTGGGTGAAGGGAAACTTCACACTCAAGCTTGTTCTATTAAATATTCATGTATTCTTGGTTTTTTTTGTTTTGTTTTTTTTTATAACAAAGATGTGTCACTAGAAGGCAACCCAATCTTATCTACCCATTTAGATAAGATTGGGTTGCCTTCTAGTGACACATCTTTGTTATAAAAAAGCTTGCAAGCTTTAACTTTGACATTTTAAGTTGTCACTCACCCGTCATTCTGCAAGGCGATGCTAAATAAGTAGCTGTTGGTTCAGTGTTGCTTTAATAAAGCAAACCTGTGAGATGTGGATCTAGGATTCTGATAGATGCACAAACACACCCTGGGGATCATAAACAATCCCAATGTGTCTGTAGTCATAGAAGCTATTTCTGCAGTTGTGGAAAATGTGATTTAGAGATATTTTACAAGAAATTAAGAAAGGCCTCATTACTGGCTAGTTTGCATATCTCTGAATTGTGTAGTGTTACTGCTAGTGCTAATCAGCAGTTTCATACCATAATCACCTCTGGTGGCTCATGCATTATGTTGGCATACCTGCCCCAGAGTTTAAGATTATCCCTGATGTATCTTCTTTCTTTTTCCTCAGCCCCTATTAAATGATGGATGATTACAGCCAGTCAATAATGCCAGTCTTTATAGAGTGTCATTCTTACAGTTCAGAAAGTGCATCATGACCTGTTGGTTTATTAACTTTTTATGTAGCTCAGAGTACTATTAAAAAGTCTGTCTGATATCATTTAGTGTCCTTCTGGCTTTGTCTGGAAGATTTTGCATAGCCGTTCACAGGTATGGCACCCCCCACACACAAACAGACACACAATCATCCCTCTCAACTGTCAATGATTTTACAGAAGTCTTTAAATTTTCCTTATTACTGCCCTGTCCCTCATAATTGATGGACCATTACAGTCAGTCAGTATACCAGATATTAGAGTTTCATATTTTTTATCATTTAAAAAAAAAGCCCAGAGCTGGTCTGTAGTGCAATGGACTAAAGAATGGTTAATGAACTGCTTCCTAATCTAAGATAATGGGATTTGAAGCTTTTTTTTCCTAGTATTCTATTTTTTCCTTTAAATTACTTGGGATAATACTTAAGTAGTATTCCTGGTGTCTAGTATTAGGAGAGGACTAAAGTTCATTAATTTTAACAGCTGTTTCCTGTACCATGGGTACAGAATTTTAAGCTTTTTTCCTTGCATTTTTTAATAAATTAGCATAACTGATCCCTTCTCATGGGTGTCTATTGTTAGTGCACAGACTAAAGTAGTACTTTTGTGCTGAGGGTACAGCGTTCAAGGCTTTTCCTTCCTGTTACATTTAAAGTGCATCCATTGTGTCTAGTGCCCCCATACATCTTTTGTGCTACAAAACTGTTGTTCTATTGACTTTTTAAGTGACTTGAGGATAATGTTTAAAGTCTATATCTGATGACTAGTATCCCGCTGCCAGTACAACTTTCATGCTGCAAAGCTGTTGTTCTATTAACTTTTTGTGTGAGCTGTTTAAAGCACTTTAATTTCCCTGATGTCTAGTGTTCTCCCAATATTACAGCATGTTCTCATTAGTCTAGGGGAGTTGAGTGGTGTAACATACTCTTCCACATACACAAACATGTATGCGCACACACACACACACACACACACACACACACACACACACACACACACACACACACACACACACACACACACATGCACGCACACCCACCCACACACACACACACACACACACACACAAACGCACACACACACACACACGCACACACATACACGTGCGCATGGGCGCACACACACACACACACACACACACACACACACACACACACACACACACACACACACACATTACTACCAGGCCACTTGAGGGTGCAAGGGGTGCACTTGCACCTGAACTGGCTGGCCGAGAAATTAATTTTATTTTAATTTAAAAAAAAAAAAAGCTTTGTCTTTTTTAAAGGTGTTCCTCTTTAAGAATGCCCTTTACATCCTGTCAAGCTGCACAGACGCAACAGGTGTTTGTGACCTGTTTTTGTCTTCTGTGCATAGGCGCTGAAACCATAGCACTTTTCAGCTGCAAAGACCGGGTTGTAGGACCAACAGTCATCGTGCATCGCATGAATTTTAAATATAAACGTAGCGAAAGTGCTGGAAGGGAATCACATCATTTCTGCCAAAGAGTCACTCACAGTAAGTAGTTATGCCTGCCTAATTTGGAGAGGAAGAGCTTGCATGAAGGCAATCCTATAGCTGTTCCATGTAAGTGAGCCTTTTTTTTGTCATTTTGCAGGATTTTCAGGACATGTTGTTGGTACTGCATTCCAGAAACTTAACATAAATCTTTCTTGTATTGGCTGGATTCTGTGTCAAGCGTAACGCATGGTGTGAGCTTTCTATATTCATTTGGTTAATTGTCGATATTGGAATTGAATGAGCAAGCCCATGATATTATTTCTTCTTGAACGGGCTTTTAAGTCCGCAATTTTTGCTTGGATCTCTTGAATTAGTTTCATGTTATTTTTTGGTTGGTGGTGTAGCTTTTCAATTTTTATTTAGTTGTCTGCAATCTTATTTACTGATTTTTTTTCCCATTCTTGATATTGTCAGATTAAAGGACTCACCATCACCAAACATTTGGAATTGTGTGGTGCGATCCTTAATTGCTTGGTGTATTGGTTGAAAGACAGTTTTCAGATCTTCCACATTCACTGGTTCATCCAATTTTGATTTCCCAGTAGGTTTTGTTGGATCCTGCTGTTTCCCAGTCCTTGGTCTTTTGGAAGTAATGCCTTTCTCTGGAGAAGCAAGTACTAAGAATTTCATTTTAGTGGTTATGGTCTCCTTGTTTAGTTCTTCATTGGACATTTTAAAGTTTTCCTAAAGACCTTTGTACCTTGTGGAAATTGAGTAACAGCAGATTAAGTTCAATCTACAAAATCTGATCATTTGTAACCAAAGAAAGTAAACTTAAGACCCAGGATTGGGTAGATAGTGAATTCTTTTTTTTTTTTTTTTTTTTAATTGCTGCTCATTTTTCTGACTGCTTTTCCTTGATAAGTATAGGAGAGTTAGGTGTTGCAGTGTCTGTAGGTTAGTGGTCATCTTGTTCTCCCTCTTGCTTTCACTTTTATTTTTATTTTTTCAGCCGATGTCATGTTACCTGTGGAAACGAGCACCCGATGTTAGCTAAACCAGTTGTGAAGTGACTGCTGGCTGCTTTACCTAACAGCCTAAACAGCTCCCAGGGAAGAGTTTTGTCTGCACTTTCTGAAATTATAGGTTCATAGGTTCATAGATTAGTACTAGGCTAACTGCCCTTGTGGGCCATTTTAAGTCTAGGCAGTTGTCCCATGGAAGAATCAAACCCTATGCCTTGTGCTTGTAAGGTAAACACCTTAACCGTTATTCCACCTCCCACCCAACAGGAGGATGACACAAAATCTCCTTCTTCTCTATAGGGGACTAATCTTAAATCCTTGGCTGTTTTTTAAAAACGAGTCCAGCTTTTGTTTTTTGGTGGGGGGGGGGGGGGTAGATAAATGGAACTCCACACATGTGAATTCTGTGAAAACATAAAGTGCAAAAATGAATGCATTTATAATCTTGAAGTGAAGTGAACAAAATCAAAGTCAGGTGCCATAAATCACCACTATATTTAAAGTCCTTCAGCTGATGTTTTTGACACGGCACAATACATGAACACCAAATACCCTTATTTCATTTGCAGAACTCTCTTCTGTGGATGTCCCACTTTGTAAGTGGGACAAAAGACTAGCAGTATCCAGCCTCCGTGAAGAGATCAAATCATTTCCAGAAGTAATTTCAAGTCTGAACCAAGGGTAACACTACCAAAACTCTCTTCTGCCAAATTTAGTATAGGACTATTCCAAAAGAAGTCTTTGCCGAGGGAAAATTTTACATCGCTTTCCCATTTCCGCATCTGCTGATGAGTCTCATTTAGCAGACATTGGCATCAAAGTAATTCATTCATGGAACCTATTCTGACAGACTAAGTCACTCTTTACAAAAAATATCCTGCTAGATCTATATATACTACCAGGGACTCTGTTACATTAGAAAAAGGTGAATTATCATAAGTTTTATGTACTGTTTAATATTTTGGGGATAAAAGGAATTAAGATCTAGTAAAATAACTTTTGGTGGACTACAAAAGGTATCAAATGATGTGACTATTACTCTGCTGATTCAGAAGGACCTCCTTTATAGGAAGCTAGTTTGTTACAAAATCAAATTGTCTCTCTAGTGGTAGAAGTTACCAGCTGAAATAAAAGAAAGCATAATAGCACAACAATCATCCCTGATACTGGAATGCATAGGAAAACACCAATTACATTCAATGGCTTTCTTTAATCTAAAATATTATAAACTTTATTTTTAAGTTGATAGTAAAGTAGGCAATTAGCTGTTGAATTTGAAGGAAAGTAAGCTTTAATTAGGAAACCTTTTCAGGCAGGTTTAATATGAGGTTTGTTGGCATCCCTGAACCATTGGATAACACTAACTCTCCTCACGAGATGGCTCAGGATTTTTTTGAAAGTTTAGATAATAGATATAAACCAAGACGACATGCTGAATAATGCTGGAGGGATAGATTCCTGTCCCAGAGACTTCCCATACTCTGGAACAAGCTACCTATCTATATCAAACAAAGCTCCTCATTAGCACTCTTCAAGAAAAATCTTGATGACTGGATGGGAAATGAGCAAATCATCTCTGTGGCTCTGCTCGACAGGGGGACAAGAAAATAATTTTCTTGGGTGGTGAAAGCCAGGGCACCTTTTTGGCTAGGCTTGTATAGGCCCTAGGGTTGATAGTCTAGTACTTACCTAAGAACCTAAGTATGTTTATCCTGGTTGTAGAAAGTCAGTGGACTTTGATGGGCTCTCCTCAAACGGGTAGTGTTTGTGACAGATGCTGACACTCATTGTCTCTGCTCCTACTTCTGTCTGTTGTCATACTAAAACATTTAGTAACTCCCTCCATGACTTAACCTGTTTGGATGTGCATGATATATCCTAAACTCTGCGAGTTAACATGCGGTTGTGTATGCCATCATGCTAAACAGCCACAGGAGCAGGGATTGGGGGAGCAGTGTCCCCACCTTGGAATGGATGTTTTGATATTGAGATTCAACATAGTTAAAAGTTAAAACTAGTTTCCCTTGCATTCTTCCTTACTTTAGGTACATACAGTTCCATGATCATAAAGTAACACTCAGCAGTGTGTTTTTAAGAACTTCTTAATCCTGTAACACATAGCCCAGCAGTGGTATCTGCTCTGATGGCCAGTAAGAATTAATAGTTTGATTCGCTTGGTGTTTTGATATAAACTGAAATACAGAGAAAGAAAACTTGCAGACCAAATGCATTGCTAAGAACTTCCCATTTTTATATAAGTTGTCACTTTAGTAGACCAGAGTTTAGGTGGAAGTGTGATTGTTGCATTAATTTTAATTAGTTTCTAAAACGTGTAACTTATTCATTAAGGACTGTTATTTATTTATGAAACTTGCTGCCGAGTCACGCAGTAAGCACTGCCATGTATTTGTTATGAAATTGCTGCTGGGCTTGCTCCATTTACTCATTTACTGTTTAAGCTGCTAGGCTTGCTCCATTCACTGTTTAAGCTGCTATGTTTTTGGTCTGTTCCTCATAAAAATTCAGTTTTTTTTTTGACAAATCACTGGGATGAGCTAAGGATTAAAGGTACTAAATAATGACATGTATTTGATTTTCAAACTTCATATCCTGTAGAAAATTCATTCTAACACAAATCCTGTTATTCTAGCAACTTTCTAAATGTGGCCCTAGTTTGGGCCTTTGTCCCCAACATTATGACAGGCTTTTCCAGATTTCTTGTGCTTAGAGATTGAGAGGTACTGTGTGTGTGAGCTTTTCTCCCCGGGCTTCCACTGAAAGAGATTTTGCACAGTTGGACTATCCCGGTTAACAAATGCCAAATAAATAAAAAGGATTGAAGTTGCTAAATAATAACAGACATTTGAGTTTTAGATGTCATATCCTTTAGAAAAATGCATACTAACACAAATCCTGTTATTCTACTATTATTACGTTCATGAGAGCAATATTTATAATCCGTCCCTATTTATTTTAGGCTTTGTCCAGATTTCTTGCAGTAAGAGGCTGAGGTGTGCATGTGTGAGAGTGAAATGCCCTATTTAGAGTTAGCAGGTGGAATTTATTTTCACATACAATTTCAAGGAATTGAGAGCTTCATGGGAAGAGATGTTTACTGTTGTTCATGCTAAGCCTGCTTAAAATGTGCAACTGTTTTGTTTAGCAAATGGTATCACTGTTGTGGTGTAGAAATTCAAACCAGTCTTAGTAGCACAGCAGGTAGCATGCTTGCATCTTCATGTAGAGGGCTGTAGGTTCTACTCCCACCACATGTAGATTTGTATTTTAAGGGGGTGGAGTGCTGCAGTCCTGAGTATGTCCTCCTTTGGATGAGATGCCTAGTAACTATGAACCTGTGTTTCCTCTTGCCACTTATTCCTATTGCAATAAACAAGCTTAGCATTTTTTTAAATGTAACATAGGCAATTTATTGTTTAAGGGCAGTAGGCACTGAATTTTTAGATGAAACACTGAAATATAAAGCTGTTTTCTAGCAACAACCTTTCCATTAGTTTCATATCTCTTTAATGTGAAATTATTCAGATGACTTTTACTTCTGCAGAGATTGTGCATATTGACTGATATTGGTAGATTGCAATGATAGACGCTATGGCCTTTTATGGTTGAAATGTTCTGAATTGGGCAATTTGTCATTATTGGTTCATATGTTTTGTTTCATTGCTTAATGGAAAAAATGTTCAAAACTATAAAACACACTCAAGTGGTGCTGTATTAACAAGGGATATAATTCAGTTATTGTATATTATAATTAATACAATCAGGAAGGTGAATCAACGCAGTTATGTGTGGTTCTGAAATGTGTGCAAGGGGCCTATGATTTGAAAACAGTCCAAATGTAAACTTAACCTGCCACTGGCCAGATGCATTTTCTTTGAATGTGGGTTTAAATGCTGTTTCAGTGCATGCAAGTTTCAAAGGTAGGAAAGTTTTAATGCTAAGTCTGTTTTCATTGTAAGACTATTGCTTTGTTTAAGTTTAGCAAATGTCCATCAGTGTTTGTGCTATAAAACAGGAGGTTACTAAGCTATTGGCCCTGAGGCCCTAAAATTTGAAATAAAAGTTGAAAATGAAAACCAAGTATCTGTAATCATTGTAGAAGTAATGCATAAAACAGTATGCACACAGAGATTTGAACAGTGTTTATGGCAACCGGGGAGAAATAGCCAAGTAATGGGATACTGGAATGGCTGCGTGTGTGTGTTGGGGGGGGGTTGAAGGGGGGGTTGGGGGCGGTGCTTTGAAGTGGGTGGGGTTGGGGAGGTGCTTCAGGTTTGCACCCCCCTGCAAAAAATCCTGCGGGCTCCCTTGATACCTACCCTACCTACCCCTAACTCCCCCTACTGCAACCACCCATACTGACATGCAGTCTCACATACACACACACACACACACACACACACACACACACACACACACACACACACACACACACACACACATGTGAAGCTTCTTATTCCTCTGCATGCACTCCAGCATGCAGCCACACACACACCCACACAACTACCTGTCCACAAAACTCCCCAACACTTACTTCTTAAAACAATCTTACCATTTGGAAGTAATGGGTGAGTGCAAATTTTTGGTCAAGTCAGTTAACTTGGCCAGCTGAGCTAACTTACGTAGCTGAACGGTTCTCTGAATCACTCAGCTGTGTAAATACCTTACTGCGGGCATTTCTGAGAGAAAGTATATGGCTAATTAGCATAGGCCACTCCCTCAGAATGAATCATTAGCATATAGCTCAGATGAGGAGACAGTCCACTGTGGTGAACCTACTGACCATTTAGGACTACTACATTGGGCCAGCACTGAATCAGAAAGGGCACCATCTACAGAAGCAGCCCATGTTAGGGCTTACCACTGGTTATGACCCTTTATAGATCTGACCCACTGTGTACCCTGATTGAAAAAGAACTGTTGGCAACTGTGTATCGATTTCAAAAATTCTGTGACTACATGTATGGTAAAACTGCTGTAGATAAATCAGATTGTAAACCCTTACAAATAATTTTTAAGAGACCTTTATTCAAGGCTCCTGCTTGACTTCAGAAAGTAGTAAATTAGCAAAAATATTCCTTAATACTAGAGTGTAAACTCAGCAAGCAAATGTACATCACTGATTCCTTGAGCAAACTATTTCTAACAAAAAAAAAATATCTGAGCATGATTTGCAAGTGTCAAAAGCTGCACTTCAGTTACCAATATTCACAGCTAAGCTCAGTCAACCAAAAGAATTTATCATGAGTGGGTGGCTGGATAAAATGACAGTTTCACCTCAAACCTTTAAAGCTTACTTTCCATATCTTGATTAATTGTCTTGTGTACAGGTGCTTTTGTAAAAGTTACTATTCCCAACTACATCAGACAAGAAAAGTTGAACAGGATTCATGAATCTCCTATAGACATCACAAAATATAAAGAACAGGTATCAGAAATCCTGTCTGTGTCTGTGCCAATAGTGTTTCAGTAAGTCGACATCATAGGTTCATAGGTTCATAGGTTGATACTAGGCTATCTGCCCTGGGGCATTTACAAGCCTAGCCAGAGTGTGTTTGGCTTTCGCCACCCTTTTAAACGAGTTTACTATACCCTTTTAAGGTTAGTTTACTGTGCCTCTGTCTAGCAGTGACGCAGAGGTAATCCCCGGGGTAAACTTACGATCACCCATCCACTCGTCAAGATTCCTTTTGAAAAGAAGCAGTGAGGGGCTCTGTCTGACATAGACTGGGATTTTATTCCAGAGTGATGGGAGCCCCTGGGTTATAAATCTGTCCCTCCAGCATGTTCTATTAATTTCTGTGCTGAGGTTTAAGTCCCTCGAGCGCATAGCTCTAAGAGATTTGGATTTTCTGAGGTGGAGCATGTCCATTAAATCTGGGTTTGACATGGCTTTATACGTCAGGCACAGGTCATCTCTGAGTAGGCGGTATGCAACTGAGTATAGCTGGAGTTTCTTTAAACGGGCAGCATAGGTCATTTGTTTGAGTCCCTTGATCCTCTTGGTGAGGTACTTTTGGGGTCTTTCCAGTTGCTGCAGGTGTCGGGTTAGGTAGATCCCAAATGGGGCATTATATTCTATTATGGGCCTGATGAGTGATGAGTAGAGGGTCACAATGACCTCTCTTGATCTAGATGTAAACCCTTTCGTGATAAGGTGGGCTATATAGAAGGTCTTTCTGACCACTTTGGCGATGTGATTGTCAAAGGAAAGATTGCTATCCACTTGGGTCCCCAAGTCCCTAATTACTTCTTCCGTGCTTAATGGATTACCACCTATGTGTTAATTTGTGGGCACTTTGTTTTTCCCAAAGGGGATGACTATGCACTTTTTGGCATTCAGCTTCAGGCCATGGTTCTGGCACCAGTTATCCGTCTCTGTGAGGCCCTTTTGTAGGATGTCTGTGTCAGTTGGTGAGTCGATTATGGCACCCAGTTTGCAGTCGTCTGCGAACTTGGTCAGCCATAGTCCTCCCGTGTTAGCCTGTACCTCAGAGAAATATATACCGAACAAGAGAGGTCCCAGGACTGAGCCTTGTGGGATGCCACTAGTAACTGGTTTAGAGTCTGACATGGCTCCCGCAATTCTGACCATGTGGGTTCTATCCTTGAGCCAGTTTGCAACCCATCTTATGACATAGGGGTTGATGTTTAAGCTTGAGAGCTTATTTATGATGCCCGAGTGGGGTATTGTGTCAAAGGCTTTTCGAGGTCCAGGTAGGCTGTATGTACTACCTTCCCTTCATCTATGGCCTTGGTGACTGTTTCAAAGAAGTCAATCAGGTTCAGGAGGCAGGATCTGCCCTTAACAAAGCCAAACTGGGTAGGATCCAGCGTCTGCAGGTCCCCAATGTCTTTGTTTATGAGCTCCATGATGATCCGCTCCATAGCTTTGCAGACCAGGCTAGTCAAACTTATGGGGCAGTAGTTTCCAGGTTCTGTTGAGGCACCACCTTTGTGGAGTGGGACCATTGTAGCTGTACGCCATTCCTTGGGTACATATCCTGTACTAAGGCTAAGGTTCAACAGTAACTTTATATGTGGTTTTAGCTCTTCTTGGAGCTTGTGTAGGACGCAGCCCAGGACACCATCCAGTCCCATTGATGCTGTGTTTTTTGCCTTGGAGAAGGCAGCTCTTACCTGAGCATCTGAGATGTCGGGGAGGCGACTCTCTGCTGGGATAGATATTTGATCTTTATGGGGGGATGGGGGGGAGAAGTTTGCACTGAACCTGTCTGCCAGGATGTTGGCTATGTCTGTGGGTTCAGTGTATTTTTTGTCATTTTGGATTAACTCTGAACATATTTGGGAGTTGCCGCCCAGGTTTCTAACATAACTAAAGAAGGCCTTGTGATTATCTTTGGTGTCCTGTGCAATTTTTCTCTCAAAGCTGGCCTTGGATGATTTTATGAGGGACCGTAGTTTTTTGTTAGTACTGATCAGAGCTGCCTTCCCTTTTAGGGATTTTGCTCTATCATGTAGTAGCTTCCTCCTTTTGTTGTAAAGCTTATTTATGGCTGGGGTCCACCAGATTGGACACCTGCCTTTTGTAGGATTGGGTCTTGGTTTTATTTGGGATTGCATGATCCATGCATTCCTGAAGGTGTCCATAGAATGCATTTATAAAGGTTTCTGCAGATTGGGCTGTAGTTTCCGCTGGCCCGGGGGCTTTGAAGGATGTCACCTCGGTTTTGAGAAGTGTGAAATTAGCTTTTGAGAAATATTTCACTGTGGTTTTCTGGGCTGGGGGTGGGGACGGGATGTGGATGTCCAGTCAGATTAATTTATGGTCCGATCTTACCAATGAGGGGTATACTTTAGGTGTGGAGCATTGAGTCCCCATGTGGGTGATGATCAGGTCCAGTATGTTTTCCCCTCTTGTGGGAGTGGTGACTAGTTGTTCCATAGCATTTGAGTTCATAAATTCAAGGAACCTTTGGGCTAGGGCATTGGGGCTTGAGTAATGCTCCCAGTCTATGTTTGGGTAGTTGAAATCACCAAGTATAATGGTGTTTGGAGAGACCTTCATATTCTTCAGTGTTTTCAGGAAGGCCGAGTGAGGTTCCTGAGTTTGTGAGGGTGGTCTGTAGCAGGCTATAAACTGAAAGGCAGTTTTGCCCACTGTTAGTTGTACATGGATGGTCTCTGCTGCTTCATGCAGTGCCACTAACCTGGAGGTGTGAGTATCTTTGATGAATATGGATACTCCCCCTCCTTTTGTGGTTCGGTCTGAGTTTTGGGGCTGAAAAGCATGGTATGAGGTATAACCTGGTAGTGCTGGGGTGCTCTCAGGAGCGTTGAACCAGGTTTCTGTTACTGCACAGATGTCGATATTCTCCATACTGAAGAGAGCTTCGAGTGCATGCATCTTGAGGTTTAGACTTCTGGCGTTGAGTAGCGTTACCCTTAGTTTCTTTTTCCCAGTGTTATCTATGGAGGTGGGTTTGTCCTTTGAGCCTTGCCTAAAAAAGGCACTATGGGGGGTGGCAAGAGCCTTTGCCAATATCCGAAAGCCCAGAGGTGACAGGTGCAGGTCATCCTTAGTAAAGCAACGTGGCTTGTCGAGTATGTCATCCCATGCTGACAGACACTGGATCCCCTTAGAATGACACCAATACTTAAGCCAATTGTTAAAATTGAGCATTTTGTCTTTATTCTGTGGCATCATTCTTGGTGAGGGTAAGATGCTACTCAAGGTCAGAGTCATACCGGCCTGGGCTACATGATTAGAGAGCTCTACGATGTCTCTTTTCATGTAGTCCAGGGAGGTACGTCTCAGGTCATTCACACCAGCATGGGCAATGACTGAGTCATAGTTGTACTTCCTTTGGAGTGATCTGAGTGCTTGCGTTATGTGGCGGATCCTGGCACCCGACAGGCAGCTTACCATGACCCTCTCCTTGTTCAGTCTAGTGAGTGGAACGTCAGTGTGTCTGACAATAGAGTCACCTATTACAAGTGTATCAGGTGTGTTGTTTAGCCTTAAGGGCTGCGTTTGTTTGGCACACTGACTTTGTGAGTTATGTGTTTCACGTGTTTTGTTTTGGGGTAGCAGGTGCTTGGATGTCTGCTTTGGAGGTCTCTGCTGCTTAGGAAGATTCTTATTTAGAGCCTCCGAATATGTTTTGGTGTGTTTATGTGTTTGGTTAGATGTTGTGGTAGGTCTATGTGAGACTGGATTTGTGGTGTGTGTGGTTACCTTCTCCTACTGACTGACTGGGCCAGTAGGTAGTTGAGAGAGTTCAGCCTCCAGTTTGGCTATATGGTTACATCTCTCACATATATTTGAGCTTGTTGGGAGGAGGAGAGGGTTGTCTGTGTACATGAGGCAGTTGTAACATTGCCTCAGGATTCCCAGATTCACCAGCTGGACTGAAGAGGAGACTAGCATCTGTCCTTTGGTCATGCCAGACAAGTATAGGTAACTCCTTTATAACTGATAAAAAAAGACCAATAGGGGCCGAGTGCTCTAGGGAGTATCTAGGGGTGTAGTGCTTTTGGTTTCTAGTGCTAAAAAATTGCTTGTATGACCAAGTGCAAGTACAGTGCTTTAGATAGAAAATAGGATCTTCAATTTAAAGATAGAGCAGTTCTCAGAAAAAAAGTGAAGAGCAGACTTTGTGGAGCCGAACAAAGTTTAAGCCCAATTAAGCGGCGCTGCCCAATGCTGCACTATGCGCAAAATCGTGCAAAGCTGCGCCAAAGCGGGTTTTATACAGGGGGACTTGAAAGAGCTAGAAATTAGCCCAAAACAGCCAATAGACTTCAAGATTCTTGTGCTGGGATCACTCCTCCAGCGACAGATAGGTTGGTCAAAGCTCCCCACTCCCACTGGTGAACAAAGAATCCTCCCTCTATCCGAGTAAGGAAATGGGCAACACAGGAACTATCCAAAAGTCCAGAATACAGCAAAGCCTATATTAGGGACTATTCTAGGTCAGGAAAGGTGAGAAACAAGGATTTTTTTTTTTTTTCTTTTTTGTTACACAAACAGCAGAAAATGCAGGAAATATATAACACAGGCTAGCGCACTTGAGTGTGTAGCCTCAAAAGGTAAATTTAACAAATCCACAAACTTTTAAAGTGCAGGTATAACTTAACAGAAAAACAGCTTTAAACAGGTAAAAGAGCAGATATAACTCGCTTTTCGGCAAGAAAGGACAGTCGCACAGGTAATAGCAGAAAAAATATATTTAAATCAGGTAAGCAGTTGCTCTTTTTGTCTCTCTGCTGCTAGCACCACTCTGCAGGACCACGAGGAGCTTCGCTGAGTAGGAACAAGCACAAAAACCGTGCCAAAGCGGGTTCTATACAGGGGGACTTGAAAGAGCTAGAAATTAGCCCAAAACGGCCAATAGACTACAAGATTCTTGTGCTGGGATCACTCCTCCAGGGACAGATAGGCTGCTCAAAGCTCCCCACTCGCACTGGTGAACAAAGAAGCCTCCCTCTATCTGAGTAAGGAAATGGCCAACACAGGAACTATCCAAAAGTCCAGAATACAGCAAAGCCTAAATTAGGGACTATTCTAGGTCAGGAAAGGCGGGAAACAAGGATTTTTTTTTTTTTCTTTTTTGTTACAGAAACAGCAGAAAATGCAGTAAATATATAACACAGGCTAGCGCACTTGAGTGTGTAGCCTCAACAGGTAAATTCAACAACAACACAAACTTTTAAAGCGCAGGTATAACTTAACAGAAAAAGAGCTTTAAACAGGTAAAAGAGCAGATATAACTCACTTTTTGGTGAGAAAGGACAGTCGCACAGGTAATAGCAGAAAAAATATACTTAAATCAGGTAAGCAGTCTCTCTTTTTGTCTCTATGCTGCTAGCACCACTCTGCAGGACCACAAGGAGCTTTGCTGAGTAGGAACAAGCACAAAAACCGCACCAAAGCGGGTTTTATACAGGGGGACTTGAAAGAGCTAGAAATTAGCCCAAAATGGCCAATAGACTACAAGATTCTTGTGCTGGGATCACACCTCCTAGGACAGATAGGCTGCTCAAAGCTCCCCACTCCC
Source organism: Protopterus annectens (assembly GCF_019279795.1). NCBI lineage: Eukaryota > Metazoa > Chordata > Ceratodontiformes > Protopteridae > Protopterus > Protopterus annectens. The sequence goes on along the minus strand of NC_056726.1, from coordinate 888,472,537 downwards.
ACTGGTGAACAAAGAAGCCTCCCTCTATCCAAGTAAGGAAATGGGCAACACAGGAACTATCCAAAAGTCCAGAATACTGCAAAGCCTGTATTAGGGACTATTCTATGTCAGGAAAGGTGAGAAACAAGGATTTTTTTTTTTTTTCTTTTTGTTACAAAAACAGCAGAAAATGCAGTAAATATATAACACAGGCTAGCGCACTTGAGTGTGTAGCCTCATAAGGTAAATTCAACAACAACAAAAACTTTTAAAGTGCAGGTATAACTTAACAGAAAAACAGCTTTAAACAGGTAAAAGAGCAGATATAACTCGCTTTTCGGCGAGAAAGGACAGTCGCACAGGTAATAGCAGAAAAAATATACTTAAATCAGGTAAGCAGTTGCTCTTTTTGTCTCTGCTGCTAGCACCACTCTGCAGGACCACGAGGAGCTTCGCTGAGTAGGAACAAGCACAAAAACCGTGCCAAAGCGGGTTCTATACAGGGGGACTTGAAAGAGCTAGAAATTAGCCCAAAATGGCCAATAAACTACAAGATTCTTGTGCTGGGATCACTCCTCCAGGGACAGATAGGCTGCTCAAAGCTCCCCACTCCCACTGTTGAACAAAGAAGCCTCCCGCTATCCGAGTAAGGAAATGGGCAACACAGGAACTATTCAAAAGTCCAGAATACAGCAAAGCCTAAATTAGGGACTATTCTAGGTCAGGAAAGGCGGGAAACAAGGATTTTTTTTTCTTTTTTATTACACAGACAGCAGAAAATGCAGTAAATATATAACACAGGCTAGGGCACTTGAGTGTGTAGCCTCAACAGGTAAATTCAACAACAACACAAACTTTTAAAGTGCAGGTATAACTTAACAGAAAAACAGCTTTAAACAGGTAAAAGAGCAGATGTAACTTGCTTTTCGGTGAGAATGGACAGTCGCACAGGTAATAGCAGAAATAATATAATTAAATCAGGTAAGCAGTTGCTCTTTTTGTCTCTCTGCTGCTAGCACCAGTCTGCAGGACCACGAGGAGCTTTGCTGAGTAGGAACAAGCGCAAAAACCGCGCCAAAGTGGGTTTTGTACAGGGGGACTTGAAAGAGCTAGAAATTAGCCCAAAACGGCCAATAGACTACAAGATTCTTGTGCTGGGATCACTCCTCCAGGGACAGATAGGCTGCTCAAAGCTCCCCACTCCCACTGGTGAACAAAGAAGCCTCCCTCTATCCGAGTAAGTAAATGGGCAACACAGGAACTATCCAAAAGTCCAGAATACAGCAAAGCCTGTATTAGAGACTACTCTAGGTCAGGAAAGGTGGGAAACAAGGATTTTTTGTTTTTTTTTCTTTTTTGTTACACAAACAGCAGAAAATGCAGTAAATATATAACACAGGCTAACACACTTGAGTGTGTAGCCTCAACAGGTAAATTCAACAACAACACAAACTTTCAAAGTGCAGCTATAACTTAACAGAAAAACAGCTTTAAACGGGTAAAAGAGCAGATGTAACTCGCTTTTCGGCGAGAAAGGACAGTCGCACAGGTAATAGCAGAAACAATATACTTAAATCAGGTAAGCAGTTGCTCTTTTTGTCTCTCTGCTGCTAGCACCACTCTGCAGGACCACGAGGAGTTTTGCTGAGTAGGAACAAGCACAAAAACCGTGCCAAAGCGGGTTCTATACAGGGGGACTTGAAAGAGCTAGAAATTAGCCCAAAATGGCCAATAGACTGCAAGATTCTTGTGCTGGGATCACTCCTCCAGGGACAGATAGGCTGCTCAAAGCTCCCCACTCGCACTGGTGAACAAAGAAGCCTCCCTCTATCTGAGTAAGGAAATGGCCAACACAGGAACTATCCAAAAGTCCAGAATACAGCAAAGCCTAAATTAGGGACTATTCTAGGTCAGGAAAGGCGGGAAACAAGGATTTTTTTTTTTCTTTTTTGTTACAGAAACAGCAGAAAATGCAGTAAATATATAACACAGGCTAGTGCACTTGAGTGTGTAGCCTCAACAGGTAAATTCAACAACAACACAAACTTTTAAAGCGCAGGTATAACTTAACAGAAAAAGAGCTTTAAACAGGTAAAAGAGCAGATATAACTCGCTTTTTGGTGAGAAAGGACAGTCGCACAGGTAATAGCAGAAAAAATATACTTAAATCAGGAAAGCAGTCTCTCATTTTGTCTCTCTGCTGCTAGCACCACTCTGCAGGACCACGAGGAGCTTTGCTGAGTAGGAACAAGCACAAAAACTGCACCAAAGTGGGTTCTATACAGGGGGACTTGAATGACCTAAAAATTAGCCCAAAATGGCCAACTACATCAGACAAGAAAAGTTGAACAGGATTCATGAATCTCCTATAGACATCACAAAATATAAAGAACAGGTATCAGAAATCCTGTCTGTGTCTGTGCCAATAGTGTTTCAGTAAGTCGACATCATAGGTTCATAGGTTCATAGGTTGATACTAGGCTATCTGCCCTGGGGCATTTACAAGCCTAGCCAGAGTGTGTTTGGCTTTACCATTTTAAATGAGTTTACT